>NC_139217.1:220905021-220940021 GCF_055691185.1 Crinia signifera
TATTCTAATGGTAGATGTAAATTACATAAACTTTCATTTGTCCCAACGATCGGATTCCTAACTGCTGTATATACGAGTGCTCCCGTGTAGGGGAGAGTTTCACTGACTATATAAGTGAATGTGTGATGTAGTTCTTCTACATTGATGACTTTATCCTTCAGTGCTCCTCCAATTAATATAGTATACCCTCGGAGTACCAGGCATACAAGGCTATACTTATAGATCTATAACGCCGGGACAATGATCCAGGCTCCCGAATTGATGCCCGTAAACAAAATCTTAATTGCATAGAACTGTCTCCTCTCAGGGTAGCTGACAGAATCTCTCTCTCTCTCTCTCTCTCTCTCTCTCTCTCTCTCTCTCTCTCGATATATATATATATATATATATCCAAACAGATAAGGAGCGCACTCACCAGACTTGAGATAAAACTTCAAACTTTTATTGATCCATTTAAAATTTCAAGGCAAGTTCGACGTTTCGGGTCACCGCATGACCCTTTTTCAAGACTGCATAAACCTGGATCCCTGAAGCAGTATGACAAACACTGATCCCCCTGCCAGCTATTATCCCATGATACTCCACCTCCATAGCCCTAGTTAACCAATCATAGCCCAAGGACAATATACACTCACCTGTTCAAGTTTACCTTCAGGTGTTCTCGTGTAATAGAAAAAAGAAGAATAGGGGCTGCGCTTTGCAAAATTTATTAAAACATATAAATAAAATCAAACTTCTTTACATTATAATTAAAAATGCTGGGTGGCCACTTAGACATACAAGACAGACACACATGTAACAATTAATGCTCTTTTTCTCAACTTGGTTAGTATGGATGGTTTCTTAATCTATCTTGTTAGTCCATTAGTATGATGTTATGTTACTTCAACACTTTGTTAGAGATTAAAATGTCCCCCACTCATGTGCACATGTATTAGTGGTTTGAAACTCACATTTGTGATATTTCGGTTGCTGACACGTGGGGATCCGGCTCTGATGCCTGGGAGTTGTAGCGACCAATCCTTCAGCAGTTCACTGCGGTCCTTAGTACAATATAAGTCTCCCCTCAGGCTTGTCTCCAGTAGCCACCAGATGTCCCTGTCGCCCTCTACGCGTTTCTCCACCTTCAAACGTCAGCGGCTTCCTCAGGAGGTGTATGCAGCTACCTCATAAGTCTCCCCTTTTATTTGGACTGTTTCCGGTCAGCGCACGCGCGCTGTTTCATAATTCAAGCCTCTTTCTGGCTTGTGCGTGCGTACTGTTGTGCGTGTCACGTCACGTTTACACCCTCTCTTGCGAGATCTGGTTGAGATCGTGTAATAGCTCCTTGCTCCATTCAGCGTGCGTTTCAAATACACGGAAGTAGCTGTTTAAGCTGTCTTCCGGTGACGTCAGTGGAGCACATCACCCGGCTTGCGTGTGCGCTCCATAGCATAATTGGCCACAACTAAATGATTCACATCCGGCCATGTTAGATCGCGCGTGCACCAGCCTGCCTGCTTGTGTATCCCACAGCGCTAGGCAACGGCTGTCCTGCTAGTCCTCATTGGTCCTAGTGTGATCACATGAGCGCCATCCTGTATCAGCGCTATTGGTTAGTCAGGGCTGATAGAAGTTTATGAGCTTATAGCGAATAAAGTGCATACTGTAGTGCTTTTTATTAAACATACGAAAGATGCTATTTTTATGTCGATTACACAATTTAGTGGTTACTTTTGGGCATCCATAAATTATGGCTAAATGGTATACTAGATTACCGTGGGGCATAGACAGGTCTGGGGATCAGTTTCAGCATATTTTTTACTACACCATTACCAAACATATTACATAAAGATAAAAAGGAGAGGCAGAGTCCAACTGACCACTGGCTGACAGCACAATAGCGCTGTATATTGACCAGAAGATCAGTGGGCACTATCTCACCTCAGACGCACATCAGTATAACATCCTATACCTACTGTAGTCCACTGTAATTGCCTAAACATTCCAGCAATCCTATGGACCGAGCAGTGGTTTATAGGAAAATACAAGTACAAAATCTCTAGTTTTTGAAGGAAAAAAAAATCAAACTGAAATTTTTTTTGAAAAAGATTCTTTTTAAAAAATTCTTAAAAAAGAAAAAAGTCCAGATAAATAGACTATAACCTTTTTATGAATGTGCTGGTCATAAGAAAATATGTAGGAAGAACTTCTACAAGGTGGACTCTGAGGACAAAGTTCCCGTGTCCAACTTGGATTCAAAATCCAATGCACAAAGCTTCTCCTGTGTTGTAGACTGTTTAGAGAAACATGGCCAAAGAATTCTTCTCATTAAGGCCCCTGGGAGCCACAGTGTCCAGATGGTTGATCCAGAAGGCCTCCTTGCTTGGCAGCCAAGCATCGAGTGTCCTGCCTGCGCTATATGATTATAGACTGGATAATGCCATCACCCAGAGGTGGTGACAGAGGGCTGGCTTTATTACGCAAGGAGGCCTTCTGGATCAACCATCTGGACACTGTGGCTCCCAGGGGCCTTAATGAGAAGAATTCTTTGGCCATGTTTCTCTAAACAGTCTACAACACAGGAGAAGCTTTGTGCATTGGACTTTGAATCCAAGTTGGACACGGGAACTTTGTCCTCAGAGTCCACCTTGTAGAAGTTCTTCCTACATATTTTCTTATGACCAGCACATTCATAAAAAGGTTATAGTCTATTAATCTGGACTTTTTTCTTTTTTAAGAATTTTTTAAAAAGAATCTTTTTAAAAAAAAAATTCAGTTTGATTTTTTTTCCTTCAAAAACTAGAGATTTTGTACTTGTATTTTCCTATAAACCACTGCTCGGTCCATAGGATTGCTGGAGTGTTTAGGCAATTACAGTGGACTACAGTAGGTATAGGATGTTATACTGATGTGCGTCTGAGGTGAGATAGTGCCCACTGATCTTCTGGTCAATATACAGCGCTATTGTGCTGTCAGCCAGTGGTCAGTTGGACTCTGCCTCTCCTTTTTATCTTTATGTAATATGTTTGGTAATGGTGTAGTAAAAAATATGCTGACACTGATCCCCAGACCTGTCTATGCCCCACGGTAATCTAATATACCATTTAGCCATAATTTATGGATGCCCAATAGTAACCACTAAATTGTGTAATCGACATAAAAATAGCATCTTTCGTATGTTTAATAAAAAGCACTACAGTATGCACTTTATTCGCTATAAGCTCATAAACTTCTATCAGCGCTGACTAACCAATAGCGCTGATACAGGATGGCGCTCATGTGATCACACTAGGACCAATGAGGACTAGCGGGACAGCCGTTGCCTAGCGCTGTGGGATACACAAGCAGGCAGGATGGTGCACGCGCGATCTAACATGGCCGGATGTGAATCATTTAGTTGTGGCCAATTATGCTATGGAGCGCACACGCAAGCCGGGTGATGCGCTCCACTGACGTCACCGGAAGACAGCTTAAACAGCTACTTCCGTGTATTTGAAACGCACGCTGAACGGAGCAAGGAGCTATTACACGAGAACACCTGAAGGTAAACTTGAACAGGTGAGTGTATATTGTCCTTGGGCTATGATTGGATAACTAGGGCTATGGAGGTGGAGTATCATGGGATAATAGCTGGCAGGGGGATCAGTGTTTGTCATACTGCTTCAGGGATCCAGGTTTATGCAGTCTTGAAAAAGGGTCATGCGGTGACCCGAAACGTCGACCTTGCCTTGAAATTTTAAATGGATCAATAAAAGTTTGAAGTTTTATCTCAAGTCTGGTGAGTGCGCTCCTTATCTGTTTGGATATATTTGGCCTCTATGGATTGTGGTCTGAGTTTTATGGACACCCCAGCTGTTGCTCAGGAAATTTGAGAGTGCTGTTTTCTTCTATCAATATATATATATATATATACAAAGTCCAATGCAGCCGGCACTCAAGTAAATAATCCCAGCTGGCCCCGGTGCCCAGATAGAAGAAATGATATACAATGTCCAACAATAAATGGCACTCCGGAGACACGTTTCAGCTGAAGCAAATTGTATTTGGAAAGGCTAAGCTTTCGGGGTTTGACCCCCTTCGTCAGAGCACACAATCCTACAGCAATTTGAAAACACAAAACATACAACATAAATACCTGCTGCCGTACAGATCCCCGCCTTCCACGCCACAGGGCGCACGCCGCTGAATACAGGAAGCACCGCTGAACAGCGTCCTTCCGGTCCCACACAGCAGACAGGTTGCTAAGCAACGCCTGCAGCTTGCGTTCCACGGCGGCCATGTTCAGTACGATCGCTACTGCAGACAGCGCCTGCAGCCCTAGGGGAGAAGGGGGAGAGTAAACGTTAGGTAGACACAAAAACAAGCATATATAATACATAAAAATAAGACTAAACATAAATAAGAAGCATGAACACATATACAGAGCATAAAATCATTAAGTAACAGCGTTCCAATTGATCTTATCATTCAGTCCTAGTGGATGTATGGTCTTCAATCGGAAGATCCATCTAGACTCAGCGATCAATAATCGTTTCGCCCTATCGCCACCTCGTGCAGATTCTCTAACTGTATCAATCATAAAGTATTTTAAAGAACCCAACGTATGGCCCGCAGCGGCGTGCCACAGGTTGCTCCACCGTTCTGCCCGTTAGGGCCAAATCGATGGCCGACCTATGGAGGCCCATGCGAACACGGAATGACTGAGTAGTCTGACCGACATAGTAATACCCACAAGGGCATACTATAACATAAACAACGTGGTCAGACCTACAAGTTAAGACAGATCGGATCTCATATATTTTATCAGAATGTGGGTGTTTAAAATCTTTACACACAACCATGTATTTGCACGTAGTGCAATTGAAACAGCTGTAGCAGCCTGGGGGTTTAACATATGTATTAGGGGCTCTTGGGATATTCATCCCCGTGATGTCACTTTTAACTAGACGATCACGTAAATTACGTCCCCGTTTAAAGGCTGCCAGCGGACGAACAGTTCTAAACACTGGGAGATCAGGATCACTTTTAACAATGGGCCACAGGGCCTTAGTGGCATAATGGATGGAGGGACTAGCCACAGTATATGTACTGGTCCAGGGCAAGACACTGCTATTTTGACGAGTATTAGACTGAAGTAGATTAACGCGGGGTACAGCCAAAACCTGCTGCTTCTGCACCTCCAAAGACTCTCTATCATATCCCCTTTGTGAAAATTTTTCAATCAAAAGATCTAGTTGATCTGACACCTTAGTGGGGTCACTAGTCAGACGGGCCACTCTCATCATCTGTGAACGGGGAAGCCCCCGTTTCAGGGCCGGGGGATGGTGGCTTGAGGCCATTAGAAAGGTGTTTCTTTCCACGTCTTTATGATGAACATCAGTACATATTTTATTATTGACGATGGAAACAGCCACATCAAGAAATTGCGCTGTATTAGTACTGCAGGAATACGTAAATTTAATGGTTGAGTCCCGCGCATTCACCTCAGTCATCAGACTATCGAACTGCTCCTGTCCACCCGTCCACAAGATGAAAATATCATCAATGTAACGGGTGTACAGGAGCAGGGACCGACTGATCTCAGGCCGACTCAGGAACATCTCATCCTCTTGAGAAAACATAAAAATATTGGCATACGAGGGTGCCACGGCAGACCCCATTGCACACCCTCGCAGCTGCAGGTAGTAACTACCATCAAAAAGAAAGAAGTTACGCTCCAGAGTCAGACCCAACAATTTAAGAAATAAGGTGTGATTAAACAATCTACTGTCAAGATGTTGTTCTAAAAAGCAGTGCATAGCCCTCAAACCCCCATCATGGGGTATAGATGTATAAAGGCTAGAGACATCTAAACAACACATAAGAGTTCCTTCAGGGACTACAGGAATGTCCATGAGCAGTTTAAGAAAACTGGTTGTATCCTTCAAGAAGGATTTACGCAGTGGTAACAAAGGCTGAAGAACAAAGTCCAGCAATTGGGCCACAGACTGGTATAGAGAACCACGAGCAGAAATAATTGGGCGTCCCGGTGGTTTCCTGGCATTTTTGTGCACCTTAGGTAAGGTGTACAGCACAGGAACCACCGGGGCTGCCACTGTAATACGGTCACGGACCTTGGCAGGAAGCACACCCTCATCGACAGCAATGGTCAAAATAGAAGAAAGTTCTTTTTGGTATCTTGTAGTAGGGTTGCCTGGTAATTTACAGTAAACTGCATCATCCGATAGTTGCTGATAAATCTCATTTCGATAATCCTGTAAATTTTGAATCACGATGGCCCCGCCCTTGTCGGCGGGCCTAATCGTGATATCTTGATAACTGCCCAACTGTTTGAGGGCTGCAGCTTCAATCGGGGATAAATTCTTTTTCACTTTACCAGGGGCTGCCATGAACCGATTTACTGAGTCATCCAGGAGGCGACCAAACGTTTTAATCGATGGATTATTTGATATAGGGTCAAATTTAGACCTCGAGTTCCTTGAGAGAAACTGGTCGAAAAAGCCACTGGATGATTGAGAAGGTTTAGACTGAAAAAATTCTTTAAGTCGCAGCTTCCGCATCAGTCTGTGCTGTTCACAACGCCAATCAAATGCATCAAATGAATTAGTAGGCACAAAGGAGAGTCCCTTCTTAAGCACCGATGTTTCAGTCGGGGACAAGGTGCGATCCGATAAATTAAATATCAGGGTTTCTTCCCCTGCACTAGGCGAGGGGGATTGCGTCTTATTTCGGCGGTTCTGTCCGCCCCTGCGGGTGGCCGGCCTCTTCTGCGCTGCCCCGCAGTAGAGGTGGCTTGGCCTAAAGGGGCCTGTTGATTTTCATTCAGATCATCAGACTCTGAAACCGCGAAATCACTATCGCTTGTCATATTCGAGTAATTCTGGCGATTGTGATTTCTACCCTGTTTTTGTTGCCACGGCTTGCGGCGTCGATATCCTGGATCAGGGCGTCTCTCTGGGTGTTCCCCAGTAAGCCACCCATACACCTTATTTTCATCATAGTCCATGTCGACCGTGTGTCGCTTATTTCTTTTGAACTTAAGCAGGTCTCGTCGATATGCCTCACACTGCTGCTCCAATTTGAGCAATACACCAGCATTAGTAGAACTATTCAAAATTTCATTATGCTCCTCTTGAAATTTAGCAATTTTGGACTTAACAATCTGTAGCTCCCGTCCGGATTCCTCCACCACCAACACCATAAGGTCCATTGACGCTCTGTTAAGGATCCCAATCCATTTACGTACAAATTCTGGACTGTGACGTCCGATTGTAGGGGTGTTTCGAATGCGAAAGCCCCTAGGGATCTTATTGGCACGATAGTAGTCAGATAGTGAGGATCCATGTAGATGGAAATCAATCTCACGCCGTCGGAGCTTGAATAGGTGATGCTGTAATTCATCAATACTCTGGTCAGTATGAGCCAGAGCAGGATCTTCATCAAATAAAATATCGCTGATTTCAGCAGCTGTATATGTGAACTTAACCCCAATGGGGACAGACATATTCAGACATCCTGGTGCGTCCTGGGATGCCAATGCTCCTGCTGGGTCCATGATGATACAGGATACTCCAGCAGAGTGCAGCAGAAGGGTAGTGCTGTATGCAGGTAAACAGCGGTTTAATGGTAGGTAGGTGCCATGCAACTAGTCACTGTTGTAAAGCAGTGGCCACATACACAAAGTCCAATGCAGCCGGCACTCAAGTAAATAATCCCAGCTGGCCCCGGTGCCCAGATAGAAGAAATGATATACAATGTCCAACAATAAATGGCACTCCGGAGACACGTTTCAGCTGAAGCAAATTGTATTTGGAAAGGCTAAGCTTTCGGGGTTTGACCCCCTTCGTCAGAGCACACAATCCTACAGCAATTTGAAAACACAAAACATACAACATAAATACCTGCTGCCGTACAGATCCCCGCCTTCCACGCCACAGGGCGCACGCCACTGAATACAGGAAGCACCGCTGAACAGCGTCCTTCCGGTCCCACACAGCAGACAGGTTGCTAAGCAACGCCTGCAGCTTGCGTTCCACGGCGGCCATGTTCAGTACGATCGCTACTGCAGACAGCGCCTGCAGCCCTAGGGGAGAAGGGGGAGAGTAAACGTTAGGTAGACACAAAAACAAGCATATATAATACATAAAAATAAGACTAAACATAAATAAGAAGCATGAACACATATACAGAGCATAAAATCATTAAGTAACAGCGTTCCAATTGATCTTATCATTCAGTCCTAGTGGATGTATGGTCTTCAATCGGAAGATCCATCTAGACTCAGCGATCAATAATCGTTTCGCCCTATCGCCACCTCGTGCAGATTCTCTAACTGTATCAATCATAAAGTATTTTAAAGAACCCAACGTATGGCCCGCAGCCTTAAAGTGGCGTGCCACAGGTTGCTCCACCGTTCTGCCCGTTAGGGCCAAATCGATGGCCGACCTATGGAGGCCCATGCGAACACGGAATGACTGAGTAGTCTGACCGACATAGTAATACCCACAAGGGCATACTATAACATAAACAACGTGGTCAGACCTACAAGTTAAGACAGATCGGATCTCATATATTTTATCAGAATGTGGGTGTTTAAAATCTTTACACACAACCATGTATTTGCACGTAGTGCAATTGAAACAGCTGTAGCAGCCTGGGGGTTTAACATATGTATTAGGGGCTCTTGGGATATTCATCCCCGTGATGTCACTTTTAACTAGACGATCACGTAAATTACGTCCCCGTTTAAAGGCTGCCAGCGGACGAACAGTTCTAAACACTGGGAGATCAGGATCACTTTTAACAATGGGCCACAGGGCCTTAGTGGCATAATGGATGGAGGGACTAGCCACAGTATATGTACTGGTCCAGGGCAAGACACTGCTATTTTGACGAGTATTAGACTGAAGTAGATTAACGCGGGGTACAGCCAAAACCTGCTGCTTCTGCACCTCCAAAGACTCTCTATCATATCCCCTTTGTGAAAATTTTTCAATCAAAAGATCTAGTTGATCTGACACCTTAGTGGGGTCACTAGTCAGACGGGCCACTCTCATCATCTGTGAACGGGGAAGCCCCCGTTTCAGGGCCGGGGGATGGTGGCTTGAGGCCATTAGAAAGGTGTTTCTTTCCACGTCTTTATGATGAACATCAGTACATATTTTATTATTGACGATGGAAACAGCCACATCAAGAAATTGCGCTGTATTAGTACTGCAGGAATACGTAAATTTAATGGTTGAGTCCCGCGCATTCACCTCAGTCATCAGACTATCGAACTGCTCCTGTCCACCCGTCCACAAGATGAAAATATCATCAATGTAACGGGTGTACAGGAGCAGGGACCGACTGATCTCAGGCCGACTCAGGAACATCTCATCCTCTTGAGAAAACATAAAAATATTGGCATACGAGGGTGCCACGGCAGACCCCATTGCACACCCTCGCAGCTGCAGGTAGTAACTACCATCAAAAAGAAAGAAGTTACGCTCCAGAGTCAGACCCAACAATTTAAGAAATAAGGTGTGATTAAACAATCTACTGTCAAGATGTTGTTCTAAAAAGCAGTGCATAGCCCTCAAACCCCCATCATGGGGTATAGATGTATAAAGGCTAGAGACATCTAAACAACACATAAGAGTTCCTTCAGGGACTACAGGAATGTCCATGAGCAGTTTAAGAAAACTGGTTGTATCCTTCAAGAAGGATTTACGCAGTGGTAACAAAGGCTGAAGAACAAAGTCCAGCAATTGGGCCACAGACTGGTATAGAGAACCACGAGCAGAAATAATTGGGCGTCCCGGTGGTTTCCTGGCATTTTTGTGCACCTTAGGTAAGGTGTACAGCACAGGAACCACCGGGGCTGCCACTGTAATACGGTCACGGACCTTGGCAGGAAGCACACCCTCATCGACAGCAATGGTCAAAATAGAAGAAAGTTCTTTTTGGTATCTTGTAGTAGGGTTGCCTGGTAATTTACAGTAAACTGCATCATCCGATAGTTGCTGATAAATCTCATTTCGATAATCCTGTAAATTTTGAATCACGATGGCCCCGCCCTTGTCGGCGGGCCTAATCGTGATATCTTGATAACTGCCCAACTGTTTGAGGGCTGCAGCTTCAATCGGGGATAAATTCTTTTTCACTTTACCAGGGGCTGCCATGAACCGATTTACTGAGTCATCCAGGAGGCGACCAAACATTTTAATCGATGGATTATTTGATATAGGGTCAAATTTAGACCTCGAGTTCCTTGAGAGAAACTGGTCGAAAAAGCCACTGGATGATTGAGAAGGTTTAGACTGAAAAAATTCTTTAAGTCGCAGCTTCCGCATCAGTCTGTGCTGTTCACAACGCCAATCAAATGCATCAAATGAATTAGTAGGCACAAAGGAGAGTCCCTTCTTAAGCACCGATGTTTCAGTCGGGGACAAGGTGCGATCCGATAAATTAAATATCAGGGTTTCTTCCCCTGCACTAGGCGAGGGGGATTGCGTCTTATTTCGGCGGTTCTGTCCGCCCCTGCGGGTGGCCGGCCTCTTCTGCGCTGCCCCGCAGTAGAGGTGGCTTGGCCTAAAGGGGCCTGTTGATTTTCATTCAGATCATCAGACTCTGAAACCGCGAAATCACTATCGCTTGTCATATTCGAGTAATTCTGGCGATTGTGATTTCTACCCTGTTTTTGTTGCCACGGCTTGCGGCGTCGATATCCTGGATCAGGGCGTCTCTCTGGGTGTTCCCCAGTAAGCCACCCATACACCTTATTTTCATCATAGTCCATGTCGACCGTGTGTCGCTTATTTCTTTTGAACTTAAGCAGGTCTCGTCGATATGCCTCACACTGCTGCTCCAATTTGAGCAATACACCAGCATTAGTAGAACTATTCAAAATTTCATTATGCTCCTCTTGAAATTTAGCAATTTTGGACTTAACAATCTGTAGCTCCCGTCCGGATTCCTCCACCACCAACACCATAAGGTCCATTGACGCTCTGTTAAGGATCCCAATCCATTTACGTACAAATTCTGGACTGTGACGTCCGATTGTAGGGGTGTTTCGAATGCGAAAGCCCCTAGGGATCTTATTGGCACGATAGTAGTCAGATAGTGAGGATCCATGTAGATGGAAATCAATCTCACGCCGTCGGAGCTTGAATAGGTGATGCTGTAATTCATCAATACTCTGGTCAGTATGAGCCAGAGCAGGATCTTCATCAAATAAAATATCGCTGATTTCAGCAGCTGTATATGTGAACTTAACCCCAATGGGGACAGACATATTCAGACATCCTGGTGCGTCCTGGGATGCCAATGCTCCTGCTGGGTCCATGATGATACAGGATACTCCAGCAGAGTGCAGCAGAAGGGTAGTGCTGTATGCAGGTAAACAGCGGTTTAATGGTAGGTAGGTGCCATGCAACTAGTCACTGTTGTAAAGCAGTGGCCACATACACAAAGTCCAATGCAGCCGGCACTCAAGTAAATAATCCCAGCTGGCCCCGGTGCCCAGATAGAAGAAATGATATACAATGTCCAACAATAAATGGCACTCCGGAGACACGTTTCAGCTGAAGCAAATTGTATTTGGAAAGGCTAAGCTTTCGGGGTTTGACCCCCTTCGTCAGAGCACACAATCCTACAGCAATTTGAAAACACAAAACATACAACATAAATACCTGCTGCCGTACAGATCCCCGCCTTCCACGCCACAGGGCGCACGCCGCTGAATACAGGAAGCACCGCTGAACAGCGTCCTTCCGGTCCCACACAGCAGACAGGTTGCTAAGCAACGCCTGCAGCTTGCGTTCCACGGCGGCCATGTTCAGTACGATCGCTACTGCAGACAGCGCCTGCAGCCCTAGGGGAGAAGGGGGAGAGTAAACGTTAGGTAGACACAAAAACAAGCATATATAATACATAAAAATAAGACTAAACATAAATAAGAAGCATGAACACATATACAGAGCATAAAATCATTAAGTAACAGCGTTCCAATTGATCTTATCATTCAGTCCTAGTGGATGTATGGTCTTCAATCGGAAGATCCATCTAGACTCAGCGATCAATAATCGTTTCGCCCTATCGCCACCTCGTGCAGATTCTCTAACTGTATCAATCATAAAGTATTTTAAAGAACCCAACGTATGGCCCGCAGCGGCGTGCCACAGGTTGCTCCACCGTTCTGCCCGTTAGGGCCAAATCGATGGCCGACCTATGGAGGCCCATGCGAACACGGAATGACTGAGTAGTCTGACCGACATAGTAATACCCACAAGGGCATACTATAACATAAACAACGTGGTCAGACCTACAAGTTAAGACAGATCGGATCTCATATATTTTATCAGAATGTGGGTGTTTAAAATCTTTACACACAACCATGTATTTGCACGTAGTGCAATTGAAACAGCTGTAGCAGCCTGGGGGTTTAACATATGTATTAGGGGCTCTTGGGATATTCATCCCCGTGATGTCACTTTTAACTAGACGATCACGTAAATTACGTCCCCGTTTAAAGGCTGCCAGCGGACGAACAGTTCTAAACACTGGGAGATCAGGATCACTTTTAACAATGGGCCACAGGGCCTTAGTGGCATAATGGATGGAGGGACTAGCCACAGTATATGTACTGGTCCAGGGCAAGACACTGCTATTTTGACGAGTATTAGACTGAAGTAGATTAACGCGGGGTACAGCCAAAACCTGCTGCTTCTGCACCTCCAAAGACTCTCTATCATATCCCCTTTGTGAAAATTTTTCAATCAAAAGATCTAGTTGATCTGACACCTTAGTGGGGTCACTAGTCAGACGGGCCACTCTCATCATCTGTGAACGGGGAAGCCCCCGTTTCAGGGCCGGGGGATGGTGGCTTGAGGCCATTAGAAAGGTGTTTCTTTCCACGTCTTTATGATGAACATCAGTACATATTTTATTATTGACGATGGAAACAGCCACATCAAGAAATTGCGCTGTATTAGTACTGCAGGAATACGTAAATTTAATGGTTGAGTCCCGCGCATTCACCTCAGTCATCAGACTATCGAACTGCTCCTGTCCACCCGTCCACAAGATGAAAATATCATCAATGTAACGGGTGTACAGGAGCAGGGACCGACTGATCTCAGGCCGACTCAGGAACATCTCATCCTCTTGAGAAAACATAAAAATATTGGCATACGAGGGTGCCACGGCAGACCCCATTGCACACCCTCGCAGCTGCAGGTAGTAACTACCATCAAAAAGAAAGAAGTTACGCTCCAGAGTCAGACCCAACAATTTAAGAAATAAGGTGTGATTAAACAATCTACTGTCAAGATGTTGTTCTAAAAAGCAGTGCATAGCCCTCAAACCCCCATCATGGGGTATAGATGTATAAAGGCTAGAGACATCTAAACAACACATAAGAGTTCCTTCAGGGACTACAGGAATGTCCATGAGCAGTTTAAGAAAACTGGTTGTATCCTTCAAGAAGGATTTACGCAGTGGTAACAAAGGCTGAAGAACAAAGTCCAGCAATTGGGCCACAGACTGGTATAGAGAACCACGAGCAGAAATAATTGGGCGTCCCGGTGGTTTCCTGGCATTTTTGTGCACCTTAGGTAAGGTGTACAGCACAGGAACCACCGGGGCTGCCACTGTAATACGGTCACGGACCTTGGCAGGAAGCACACCCTCATCGACAGCAATGGTCAAAATAGAAGAAAGTTCTTTTTGGTATCTTGTAGTAGGGTTGCCTGGTAATTTACAGTAAACTGCATCATCCGATAGTTGCTGATAAATCTCATTTCGATAATCCTGTAAATTTTGAATCACGATGGCCCCGCCCTTGTCGGCGGGCCTAATCGTGATATCTTGATAACTGCCCAACTGTTTGAGGGCTGCAGCTTCAATCGGGGATAAATTCTTTTTCACTTTACCAGGGGCTGCCATGAACCGATTTACTGAGTCATCCAGGAGGCGACCAAACATTTTAATCGATGGATTATTTGATATAGGGTCAAATTTAGACCTCGAGTTCCTTGAGAGAAACTGGTCGAAAAAGCCACTGGATGATTGAGAAGGTTTAGACTGAAAAAATTCTTTAAGTCGCAGCTTCCGCATCAGTCTGTGCTGTTCACAACGCCAATCAAATGAATTAGTAGGCACAAAGGAGAGTCCCTTCTTAAGCACCGATGTTTCAGTCGGGGACAAGGTGCGATCCGATAAATTAAATATCAGGGTTTCTTCCCCTGCACTAGGCGAGGGGGATTGCGTCTTATTTCGGCGGTTCTGTCCGCCCCTGCGGGTGGCCGGCCTCTTCTGCGCTGCCCCGCAGTAGAGGTGGCTTGGCCTAAAGGGGCCTGTTGATTTTCATTCAGATCATCAGACTCTGAAACCGCGAAATCACTATCGCTTGTCATATTCGAGTAATTCTGGCGATTGTGATTTCTACCCTGTTTTTGTTGCCACGGCTTGCGGCGTCGATATCCTGGATCAGGGCGTCTCTCTGGGTGTTCCCCAGTAAGCCACCCATACACCTTATTTTCATCATAGTCCATGTCGACCGTGTGTCGCTTATTTCTTTTGAACTTAAGCAGGTCTCGTCGATATGCCTCACACTGCTGCTCCAATTTGAGCAATACACCAGCATTAGTAGAACTATTCAAAATTTCATTATGCTCCTCTTGAAATTTAGCAATTTTGGACTTAACAATCTGTAGCTCCCGTCCGGATTCCTCCACCACCAACACCATAAGGTCCATTGACGCTCTGTTAAGGATCCCAATCCATTTACGTACAAATTCTGGACTGTGACGTCCGATTGTAGGGGTGTTTCGAATGCGAAAGCCCCTAGGGATCTTATTGGCACGATAGTAGTCAGATAGTGAGGATCCATGTAGATGGAAATCAATCTCACGCCGTCGGAGCTTGAATAGGTGATGCTGTAATTCATCAATACTCTGGTCAGTATGAGCCAGAGCAGGATCTTCATCAAATAAAATATCGCTGATTTCAGCAGCTGTATATGTGAACTTAACCCCAATGGGGACAGACATATTCAGACATCCTGGTGCGTCCTGGGATGCCAATGCTCCTGCTGGGTCCATGATGATACAGGATACTCCAGCAGAGTGCAGCAGAAGGGTAGTGCTGTATGCAGGTAAACAGCGGTTTAATGGTAGGTAGGTGCCATGCAACTAGTCACTGTTGTAAAGCAGTGGCCACATACACAAAGTCCAATGCAGCCGGCATCCTGTTGGGGGCTATATAAACCAAGCCAGCACTTCTTTGTAGTTACCACCTCTGCTCCATGCTGGTTTGCATGCAGCTTCTATGGCTTTGCTGTACTATTTATCTCACCTAAAAACGTAAGTCTACCTGCATATGTCTATATTTTGTTGCATTTCCTGTTGAGCACTTAAACATGTAGTAGCCACTTTGTGCTGTTCACATTGTTTTCTGTGCTCTATTAGGCTCCTTGATAAAGGTCCATTGTGAAGGACCGAAACGTCGGAGTTTGGTGATGCTATAACCTTTTGACCTGCTGGCTTATATGAGCAATAAACTCTATCTGTTTTTTACCAAAAATCTGAGTTATTTTTGGATAAAGTGGCGAGTGCCTGTGTCTCTGCTTCAGAGAAACCATTTGTTATAAATTGGAGTTCGGAGTACACTCTGCACCCCTTCACAGGACACCCCACCGCTGACTGATTTCCTCCACAGTGAGAGTGCGGTCTACAACCTAACATTATATATATATATATATATATATATATATATATATATATATATATATATGTATGTGTGTGTGTATATATATATATATATATATATATATATATATATATATATATATATATATATATATATATATATATGAAAAGAATAGGGGTGCGCTAAAGATACCACTACAAGATTACAGATATAATAAGTCAAATATCTCATAAAAACAAATAAGCATTTATTGATGGTTAATCAGTAATGCAATTTTCATTTTGCTGTTTAGAGGTTTTCATTTATGTCACATATAGATCCGCGGCCCGACGCGTTTCGTCCCTTAGGGCTTCATCAGGGGCGATGACCCAATCAATACGGGTGAGAGAAGGAGAGAATAGATAATCACTCTCGTTAGGCTTCCTTATATAGAATGAGTATGTTCTTGAGTTCGCTGTGGTGGGTTGATGCGACCAATTCAGGTATGTATAAGGTCCTAGTATCAGACTTTGCTGACTAGTGACAGGGTCTCCGGGAGCCAGGAATCACAGGATCTCCAGGAGACTGGCTCCTGGAGATCCTGTGATTCCTGGCTCCCGGAGACCCTGTGACTCCTTTCACTGGATATTTTTAGAGACTGTATGTACTGACCGGGAACAAACAGCTACCTGGTCTCTGAATTAACATCTCCCTTGGATTTAGAGATATCTGCTTTCTATCCTGTGGCTGTTCACTTTATATTTCCGTTTGAACGGAGTGACATCGAACTGAAGTTACGTGTGATCACTAGTCAGCAAAGTCTGATACTAGGACCTTATACACACCTGAATTGGTCGCATCAACCCACCACAGCGAACTCAAGAACATACTCATTGAGATTATGAGTATGGTCAGGCGTGGCCATGGGGTCTGCTGTGGCCCCGGCCTATGCAAATACTTTTATGTATCAGGTGGAGCAATCCTTGTTTTTCCAGGGTGTCAATTTATTAGATGGAGTAGTCATGTACTACCGTTATATTGACGATCTGCTAATTTTCTGGTCTAAAGATCCTGCTAGTCTGGTTGATCTTTTGAAGGGACATAATGATTCCGGTAGTGTGATCCAATTAACCTCCAATATAGATGTACAACGAGTGCAATTTTTAGATGTGGACATCTCTCTCCAGTCGGGTAAATTAGTCACCGCCCTGTTTACCAAAAGTACTGACAGGAACACCCTTCTACTACACAATAGTTCCCACCCATCACCTGTCCGTAGAGGTTTACCGTACTCGCAATTGCTGCGGGTACGACGTATAACCTCAGAGGAAGCAGCTGTGCCAGCAGCACTTGAATCCATGGTGGACAAATTTGTCCAGAGGGGCTATCCGCTCCCCACTCTATTGCCCATTAAAGATAAGGTGTTGGGCCTAAGTAGGGATCAAACCTTAGTCCCCAAATCCACATTGGACACACCTGAATCTAAAAACAAATTTCCTTGGGTAAATAAATTTTCCATGGATAGCAAAACCACCACCAGACAGGCCAAAAAGTGGTGGCCCATTGTCTCCACAGACAGGGACCTTCCTCTCCTACTCGACACTCAGTTGATGCCCAGCTACTCCAGGCAGGCCAACTTAAAGGACCACCTGGTGAAGTTGGACATCACGGGTTGGGATAAAACGGCACCCTCTCATTTCTTAACTAGAAAAAATTGGTGTTTTCGATGTTTAGGGTGTACAACCTGCAAAACCATGTTGGTGGGTGAAAATTTTATGCATCCTCAGTCTAAAAAGTTGGTCCCTATTAAGCATCCCTTGACCTGTAGTTCCACGTATGTGGTTTATCTTTTTTTTTTCAAAACAGTTTTATTGATTGCAATGCACATCCAATAACAATCATTGGTGGAATTGCATTTATATAAGTACAAATATTAATAAAGTTAAATTCTTACACATTTGTGAAGGTAAAGTAACATCCAAGCATTATTATTATTGTCCGTCAGTACTTATGTATTCTTAGGTCTGGTATTATACGTTGACAGAGTCCTGTATAGGTGTACATATTTTCAAAAGGGTGGTGTTCCATTTGTTATGGTTTCTAGCTCATACCAGGTTGTCGATTGGAAGCTATTCCTTAATGCGTCTTTGGTGGATTGAGGAAGAGTTTTTATATAAGGCACCCATGTGTCTACGAATTTGCCAACCAGTTTTTCTTTATTTGTTACAGCTTCCGTCCAGTCCATTTGGAATAGGTACTGAAGTCTAGGAAATAATAGTGTGAGAGGGATCGGAGTTTTGTCGATCCATTGGGAAAGGATGGTTTTCTTCCCCGCCGCTGCAAATTTATTAAACAAAAGTCGTGCGTGCTTGGATAAGACTAGTTTGTCTTTTCTATGATAAATGTTCCAGAACACCCAGTCCTTAGACACCTGAAACTGTAGCCCGAGTTGGTTATTAATAAAATTTTGTAGGTCTCCCCAAAATTTTCAGACTATAGGGCATTCCCATAGGCAATGTGTCATGCCCGCATCTGGAGCCTCACACTTAAAGCAGTTGATGTTGGAGAGTTACCAGTCAAAAACTTTAACCTAGGTGTGTAGTATGCCCTATGGAGGATTTTCTGGTGCATCTCCATGTAGGTAGTGGCCACCAGTTGCTTATTCATATTTACATATGAGGATAGCATCTTCTCCACTGTCAAGTGGGGGAATTCACTCAACCACCTAACTAAACCCGTTGAGGATGTTTCTGTGTTGAGTGTCCTGCGTAAATGGGAATAAATATAAGATGTGGTGAAGGACCCGGTGTTGTTTTTAACTGCATAGTCTAGTTTATTATTTTTATCAGTGTTAGTCAAACCTTGAAGTGTTTTACTGATGTAACTGGAAAGCTGTAGAAACTGAAATAATGGAAAGGGAATGTCTGGGTGTTTTTCCTGCATTTGAGATCTGGAGAGGGGTTGTAATGTGACAGGGTGCATGAATTGATATAAGCAGCGAAGACCCTTTTGGTACCACGTACGAAAGCATGGATTCGTTGTTTGTGGGGGAAAACTTGGGTTGCCCCATGTAGGTAAAAATATTGAGGAGTATTTCTTCATTTCTGGCTAGACCGGAAGAGTCGCCAGGCCTCGCATGTGGTGTTCAGAAGTATATTGTCTCTTAAGTCTGCTTCTATCGCCTTCGGGTGTGTGTGTAGTAATGTTATTAGATCTCTGTGTGGGCTAAATGCCTGTTCTCGTGATCGTGTAGTGTATGTGTCATAGCCTTTTATCCAATCTAGAGCTATTTTATAATTTGCCGCTATTGCATATTCTCTGAGGTTTGGTAGATTTATTCCACCTAATTCTTTCTGTTGCTGCAGTTTGAACAGTGATAATCTGGGTTTTTTCCCTCCCCAAATGAATTTGCTTAATGCTGCATTGAAAAGTTTTAGGTCCTGTTTGGTGGGTAGTAAAGGTAGCATCTGGATTAGGTATAGGAGTCTAGGGAATGTTATCATTTTAAAAAGGTGACAGCGTCCTATGTATGATAAGGGAAGGCTCTTCCATTTCTGGAAGTCACTGTATGTTTTGTTGAACATAGGAGTGAAGTTAGTGCCATACAAACATCTGATATCAGAAGAGATATGTATTCCTAAATATTTGAAGGAATTTTGTGCCCACATGAACGGGAATGTGTTGCCCCATCCCTGTTTGGCTCTAGGATCTAAAGGCAATGCTATAGTTTTTGAGTAATTTAATTTGAGGCCTGTTATATTCTCTAATCTGTCTAGTGCTGTTATGAGGGAGTGGATGGCCTGTTTGGGGTTTGACATGTACAGTAGTAGGTCATCAGCAAATGCGGAAAATTTAATTTCCTCCGTCCCCAGGTGTATTCCAGACCATTCTTTCATTGTGTCGAAGTGTCTTAGTATAGGGTCTAATGCTATGTCAAACAGAAGTGGGGAGAGCGGGCATCCTTGTCTCGTTCCTCTGTGCAAGGTGAATTGTGGAGAGTTAAGTGAGTTTATTGTGAGAAATGCTTTGGGTTCTTTATATAGTGTATTAAATATATGTGTGAATTCAGGGCCGAATTCTTGATAGTTAAAAATTCGGTTTAGATGGGGCCAGGAAACTCTATCAAACGCTTTGTCTGCGTCACAACTTATTATCAAGGCATTTTTATTCTTAGTGATTTGCGTTTGTGTGATAGCTGCAATCAACGTTCGTATATTATGCACTGAATGTCTGTTTTTAATAAAGCCCGTTTGGGCTCTGTGTAATAAAGTAGGTAAGATCATTTGTAATCGCTGGGCCATGATTTTTGAAAATATCTTAAAATCCTGATTTAGTAAAGATATTGGTCGGTAGGAAGACACTAATTTTGGGTCTTTGTCTGGCTTTGGGATCAATATAATACGGGCTTCGTTGAAGTGTTCAGGAGCTGTGTTACCACTTATTATGGAATTATATAGGGTGTGTAAGTGGGGGGATAACAAAGGGGACAACATTTTGTAGTATGTTGCCGAGTAGCCATCAGGGCCTGGCGATTTCCCTGTTTTCAAAGAGGAGATTGTGTCTGTGATTTCAAGTTCTGATATGGGGGCTAATAATTGTTCTCTGTCTGTGGGTGTCAGTTTGTGGAGTTTTGACTGTTGTAGAAAGAGTTCTCCATCCTGGGTGTCATCAGGTGTTGCTAGATATAAGGACTTAAAATACGTAAGAAATGCTTGTTCAATTTCATTTGGAGATGTGGATAGTTTCCCTGACTGTAATTTAACTGAGGTGATATGCTTGATATCTTTTGCCGCTTTAGTCATGGTTGCTAATAATTTACCGGGTTTGTTACCCCATCTAAAGTATCTGTTTTTCTGAAAATTTATGTCTATCTGTGCCTTTTCTGTGGTTAGGATATCATATAGGGATTTAGCTTCATTATATAGGGTTTTATTGTTTTCAGAAGGATTAGACAACAGTGCAGCATATGCATCTGTTACTTTTTGGCTGGCCTTCTCATATTGGTCTCGCAGTTTTTTCTTTTGGTGGCTAACATAAGAGATTATGTGTCCCCTCAGGACCGGTTTTGATGCCTGCCAGAGTAGATTTATGTCTTGACTATGGGTGTTATTGTCATTGATGTAGTTGCGGAAGGATTGTGTCAGGTACTTTTTAAAATCATCAGAGTTGATCATGTGGTCAGGGAATCTCCAGTTGTGTGAGGACATTTTCGGAACATTTAAATTAAGTGTAAACCATGTTGGGGCATGATCTGAAATCAAGATATCTTCGATGGCAGCAGAAGAAACTCTATACAGTAGCGGTTTGGGGATCAACCAGTAATCTAATCTAGAGGAGGTGTTGTGCGGGTGTGAGTAGAAAGTGAATTCTCTAGATGTCGGGTGTAAATGTCTCCAGGGGTCCGCTAGTTGGAAGGTATCTGTGATTAAAGATAAAGTTGAGGGGGCTTCTTTACGGGTGTTATTTCTATTACTAGTCCCTGAAGTATCCATTTTTGAGTCAATTACTACATTTAGGTCACCTCCAACAATAATCGGCCCGTCTGCCCAGTCCTGGAGGTAAGTGAAAATATCTGAAAAAAAGGAAGCATTTGGGCTTTGGGGGGCGTATAAGCAAGCTAGAGTGTATCTTTCTCCCTCTAAAATGACCTTCAAAAAGAGGAACCTACCCTCCGGATCTGCCCATTCTTGTAGTATTTCATAAGAAATATTCTTACCAAAGAGTATCAAAACTCCTCTCTTCTTAGAAGTGTAGGAAGCTTGTCTATATTCCTTTAACCATTTCGCTCTCAGTATATTGGGGTCTCCATTTTTCCAATGTGATTCCTGGAGGAATACTATGTCAGGTCTAAAAAGATTAAGGTGTTTGAGTATCTTCTTCCTTTTTATAGGTGTGTTAAGCCCCTCTACATTCCAAGACAACATTTTGACTGCAGTCTTAGACTTGACTGTGTCAGTCATTTCAGCAGTAGAAGTCATTTTTAACCGATTCCTGTTCTGCTGATGTTACCATAAACTAGAGTTTTAATATGTGTCCCCCTCCCGTCCCAGCCATCGGGAGGTGAAACAGTGTGAGTGAGTTTTGTGCGACAGACTGTACCAATGTGTAAGAAACTTTCTACTGTAGTACATTGAACATGTGTACTTATTATACTTTTCAATATAATATGCATTACAATAATTTTATTTTTTTTAGGAACCCAAACTGAGGGTCTAGAACTGCCCTCTATTATCATATAAGTAAATATTAGATAAGATAGTAAGAAAATAATCGGATAACAACTGTGCTTCAAATATTCTAGTGCATATAGGGGTATTTGGCTATGTGACAAAACAGAAACATGTCTAGCATTTATATTCATGAGTTTACTCCCTAGTAGCGAAAGTATTAAAGATATCAAAAGTATCAAAAGTACCTCCATGACCCATTATGTGGGGGGGGATGTATATAGTCGCGTCCGCGACTATTAGCCCTTGTTAGAGAAATGTCTCTATTCATTATCTTCAGCTCCAACCTCTGAGTGATGCAAATCCAACGAACGTAGGAAGTTTTTTGCAGGTTGAACTTCATCGAAGTAGATAGGCTTGTCTTTATGGATGACTCTTAGTTTCGCTGGATATAACAAGGCGAACTTAATATCTTTCTCAAATAATGCTTTACAAATCGGGGAAAATTCTCTGCGGCGAGCAGAGACTTGGTAGGAAAAATCTTGGAAGATTAGGAGTTTGGAGCCTTCGTATGAGAGATCTTTTGTCTTCCGGTAGGCTTCAAGGATCTTTTGTTTGTCCAAGTAGTTCAACAACTTGAAGATAACCGGACGTGGGCGTTGTCTTTGCTGGGGATTTCTGTCCGGGCCTATTCTATGGGCTCGCTCAACTATTATAGGTTTAGCTTGAATATTTATGTTTAGAGCTTCGGGTAGCCAGGTGTCCACTAGGTGTAATAGATCTTTGGGTCTGACCGACTCTGGAACGCCGATCAGGCGCAAGTTATTCCGTCTGTTCCGGTTTTCGATATCTTCCAACTTGTCCTGCATCGTGAGTAAAGCAGTGTCTTGTGTTGTTAGTAAAGCTTTAGCCTCTTGGAGTTCATCCTCCAGTGTTGAGATTCTTTCCTCCGCCTCGGTAATTCTAGTGGTATGTTGTTTCAATTGGTTTACCGCAGAATTAATAGCCTCCGTGAGTGGTGCTAATTTGGCATCAAGTAAAGGAGATATAATTTCCGAGATTTCTTTAGCCTTCTGAATAGAAGAAGAACTGAATGACTGCGAAGCCATTGTGTTTTCTAGCGGATCCTCTGGGCTAGAGGAAGGCGATCTTGTTGGAGAGTTGACATTGGCAGATTTATCTTTGGCTTTGTTTTGTTGTGATCCTTTTTGGGACCTTTGCGGTCTTGCGACATATTTTTCCATGGCGGTGGGGTTTGCTCCTGCCACTAGTGACTTCTCCAGCACTAAATCTCAAAATGGTCCAAGCCTCGTGGGTCTTTGGAGGAGAGGTGTTTGCAGGCCAGTTGGTGTTGTATTAAGATTGACGGACGGTAAACTTTGTATTTGAGAGTAAAGGTTAGATTCGAGAGTGAGTTGTGTATTATTAGCTGGAAGTCTCTCTAGGTATCGTCAAACTGACAGGACTCTCCTCGTCAAGGCGGTATCTTGGTGTCCAGGGTCAGAGGCGACAGATAGTACTCCAAGCTTAGAGGTTGTTTGAAGTAATGGAGGTATTTTAAGTGAGTATATAGGTATAGGGAGGTAGGTTGTCCGGTTGTTGTAGGACTAAGATATGGTAGTCGTTCTTTCCCTGTAATTACTGTGGGTCAGTGGAAAAGATGGCAACCACAGGTGTCATGGGGCTTTGTCTGCAGCTTATTTACTGAAGAGTATCAGCCAGGAGAGATTTCCTGCTTTGGAGATTTGCAGGGCAGAGGGTGAAGGGTTAAGTACTGTCCCTTTGTATATATGATTTGTGTCAGGGGGTGTCCGATTTCCCTCCTTGCTTTAGCAGTCAGGCCAGTGGGGGTGATGCTGTGATTCAGTACTGTGGGTTGTTTCAATCTCTCTTTTAGAGCCCAGTAATTCAGGTGACAAATTATACCTGCCTCTGCAGTCACCTAGATGCACGGAGGGAGGAGGGGTGGCATAAGATCTAGGGGAGCAGGTTGATATAGTGCTGGATTCACCAGCCTCCTTTAACCATACACTTTTTGTTTGATGTCACGCGGTGCCGGGGCTCCCAGCACGGAAGCGCCAGTGATCTATCTTCCAGCAGCCTCTCCCCTCAAGGCTGGGCCGCGTCACGGCAGCGGGTGACTCACCGCCTCTGGACCACCGCCCGGGATCAGTCTGCGCCGTCGATGTCCGCGGTTCTGTAACTCCGGGGCTTGTGTAGCAGTCGGCGCCGTCTCCGGGGACAAGTCTCCGTCAGGAGCTGGGCTGCAGGTAAGATGGCGGCTGCCTCGTTGCGCACCTCTTCAGGTGCCAGATTCCGGGGGTTTGCGATACGGTGGAGAGCCGGGGATCTCTCCCTCTTGTCCACCTTCTATCTCCGGGTCAGTTGTTGGTGATTAGGAGGGTTCAGCTTCCCGTTAAAACCTTCTATTTCAGGCTCAAATGGGGTTCCCTCTGTGGAGAGCTGTTAAAAGCCGACCTACGCTCAGGTCCGCCCACCGGAAGTCCTGTGGTTTATCTTTTAACATGCCCGTGTGGGCTGTCCTATGTGGGGAAAACTCAGCGTCAGTTTAAAGAACGCATGGCCCTACATAGGACAGCAATAAACCAAGCCATACAGTCAGGTCATTCGGACCAACCATTTGCCAGGCATTGCCTGACTTTACAACATTCTGTGAGTCGCATATGCTCCATCATCATAGATCAAGTACCTAAAACCCTTAGGGGGGGCAACCGCAATAAAGCATTGCTACAGAGAGAGAGTAGATGGATTTATCAGCTGGGAACCCTTGCCCCGAATGGTCTCAATGAGACTTTGGGGCTGCAGTGTTACCTATGAGCTGTGGATCCTCTATGTATTCATGTCTGTACTTATGTATTCCACCATCTGCTTGCATTGGTTCTATTATACATCTACAGTATATATCTTGTTTTCCGTTAGCATATCCCACCTCAGTGGTTATTCTCACTATGAAAGGGTTTTTATATTGCTGCGGTTTTTCATACAGTTTAAAACTAATGGGGGTTCTCTAATTAAGATCACCACCTCATTCTGTTCGATTAAAATATAATCCCTCAGATTGCTATCTAGCGTTCCCTTCTTGTAAATATGTGTCCTTTTGTGTTCCATGTTATTGTATTTTTCGTATTTTTTCATAAATTTTTCTATATGCAACTAATATACATGTATTCCTCCCACATTCAGCCTGAGATGCTACAGGCACCTTTTATGGTGCGTCCGTTGCTATGATGGTTGCTATGCGGGCGATCCGTGGTAGTGAGGGGAATACCCGCTCCGGGACCGCACGTATGTGTAGCCACTCTTTCTGTACACTTACAGTGTATAATTGGGCACTTTATTTCTGCATTGTGAGGAGTTTATTACTGTTTGTGTACCCATATGATTTTTCTGTCCAGCAGTGTTAGGGTTACTGATTGTGCTCCGTCCGGGGAAGCAGGAGCTACAGATGTGGCCAAGTACATCGTGGTTTACAACGCGCTTTTGAGGTCTCTGAGTCGCGAGTTGTAGATTGCGTTATGTCCTGCTTTATGTCCCACACCATGTAATACATAGTTTAGCCACTGGGTGACAAATGTTCCACGTTAAGACTACGGTGCTGAATACAATGATGTTGCAGTTGACATTGATCTGTGAGAAGCTGGCCAATCAACATTCTTCACTTTATAAAAGAAAAAAAAATCTGTCTTCTACAAAACGAAATGTTAGGCTACCACGCAACTTCCCACTACAGATTTTGTCCAACTTCCCACTTCAGATATTGTCCTTACTTTAGGGAAAAAGTACTTACAGTACTTTAGAGAAAGAGTACTTGGATTAAATTAAAGCAGATCTGTTTGGTTATACATTTTGTTGGTACAGATTGCTATATGGAATCCATGCTAACCTTTACTAATGCTGGAAACTTTCACATGGTATATTATTTACAGAGGTGTCTATCATTATGCTGTACTGTGCCATGAAAACAGCGCAATCTACTGGGCATGTCTCATACTTGACTGTACAGTATATTGTACACCGATGGAGCAGCTGAAATCACAGGTTTCTGTGGCCTAGCGGTTAAAGACACAGTTACTGTATACTGTTAGCAGCAATACTGGTTCGATCCACAGTGTGGTACAGTTTTTTTTTTTTTTTTTTAAACGTACTATTTTTTTTTTTTTCATTTTTAATCAGTAAAGTAATTTGGTGCTTTGCAAATTCCTAATGCACAAAAAAATTAACAATGGCAGGCTACAATTTACATGATACAGTTATTGTCATTACATACTGTAAGTTACAAAGAACGTTTTTATTTTCGCAAGAGTAAATTTTCCACTTCAGGTAAAAATCCTTAATTTAGGGAAAGAGTACTTACTTTACAGAAAGAGTTCTTGGATTAAATTCGCAGGAGGAAATATGATCAGATATACATGTCATTGGTACAGATTGCTACTGTATAAATATGGAATCCATGCTAACCTTTACTTTTTTTTAAATGCACTAGATCTGTTCGATTATGCATGTCGTTGGTACAGATTGAGTTTGAAAGTCAATGCATGCTTCTGCACCTTCCCCCATGATCACTCATTAGCATTAATTCCCATTGAGCCCACTGTTTACTGTATACAGTATGTCTGTAGCAAAACACCTCCCCCAGCCACTCTGTGCATGGTCACATTAGTGCCATGCAATCCATGCAATGCGATCTCAGTAGTTTATGGATAGAGGACTGATAGACGTTTTTCAGTTACCATAGCTATGGAATAAGCTTAAACTATGGAAATAGAGCAGTCAGTCAGAACTTGTGTAAGTTCTCCCGGGCACCAGGGCCGGTGCTAGGGTGTCCTTCGCCCTCATGCAAACCATAAATTTTGCGCCCTTTCACATTGCCAATGCAACAAGCTGCAGCCCGATTGTGGGAGCGTATGCAACATGCAATCCTATGGAGGATCTCGGGTGCATGTACATGTATGCATACACCATCTCAGTTCTGTGTCTGCAAAATGTTGCAGGCACTAATGGTGCCCATACACGCTGCGAGAATCGCATACGTTATGGCAGCATTCGCCAACCCGTCGCTCGCGAGCGACGGGTAGCTCGCTGGGTGTTTTAGAGTAGCTCGGGGCTGTCAGTGACCTCCTGCCGTGCAGCGAGTCCTTGCTTGGCGGCATTGTGACCTCCTGACGTCCCCAACATGCCGCACATGCTGCACTTATCGACGCCACAGCCTCTGCTTAACTCCTGCGCCACAGCCTCTGCTCAACTCAGTTAGGTAATTTTTTTTTAAAACTGTGTGTGCGCAACTGTTTACTGCTTGAGGTATAATGGGCATCATGTGTATGGCATATGTTTAATGAGTCATTAAACATATGCCACACAAATAATGCCCATTAAACATATGCCCCACACCTTGATACTCATTAATTAATAATCATCAAGGTGTGTGGGGCATATGCCACACACATGATGCCACACACATGATGCCCATAATACAAATGCCCCACACCTTGATGCTCATTAATAATGAGCTTCATGCTGTGGGGCATTTGTATAATGGGCATCATGTGTGTGGCATATGCCCCAGATACCTTGATGATTATTAATTAATGAGCATCAAGGTGTGGGGCATATGTGTAATGGGCATCATTTGTGTGGCATATGTTTAATGAGCATCATGGTGTGGGGCATATGTGTAATGGGCATCATTTGTGTGGCATATGTTTAATGAGCATCACGGTGTGTGGCATATGATTAATGGAGCATCACGGTGTGGCATATGTATAATGGAGCATCACGGTGTGTGGCATATGATTAATGGAGCATCACGGTGTGTGGCATATGATTAATGCAGCATCAGAGATTCTGAGAATTGCTGCTTTCTGGAATGGCCTAGCCGGTCGCCTCAAGGATGAATTGGCCACCCGTGATACACCTTCCACCCTGACATATCTAATCTCCTTGTGCAATAAAGTTGATCTGCGGATTCAAGAGCGACAACTGGAGAGAGCTCGTTCTGATCGCTTTGTCCTCGTCCCTCCCCTGCTGTTACTCCTCCTGTAAAAAGTGGATTGTCTACTGCTTCTGCCACATAAGAACCAATGCACATAAACTGGTCTCACATTTCCCTCGAAGAAAAGAACCGACAACGTCGAGACAATCTTTGTATGTACTGTGCCTCTTCCTCCCATCTCCTGGCCTCTTGTCCACTCCGTCCGGGAAACGACCGCTTCTAATCCCCATGAGGGAGGTTACAGTAGATTAGGAGTGTTATTGCCATCTCCCTCTACCATAGACTCTGCTAGACTCAGGCACGGCGGGAAACTTCATTTCGGCCGATATCGCTGCACAGCTCTCCATACCCCTCCAGCCATTAGAGCAGGTCCTGACAGCCGTTGACGGTAGCCACATCTCCAGCGGTCAAATTACCTCTCAGACTGTACTAGTACATCTTCAAGTTGGAGCGCTGCACCAAGAAAGGTTAGAGTTTTTGGTCCTTCCACAGTCCTCTCACGCTGTAGTTCTGGGAATGCCGTGGCTTACCAAGCACAACCCCTATGTCGACTGGCTAACTATGGAGATTAAGGCCTGGAGTAAAGACTGCTTTTCTTCTTGTTTATCTCGAGTCATACCCGTCCTTCTGAGTGAGTCACAAGCATCCTCTTCCAAACTCCCTGCCTCCGCCATACCAGCTCCTTATTTGTCTTTCTTGGGTGTCTTTAGTAAAGGAGGCACCGATACTCTGCCGCCCCACCGGCCGTGGGACTGTCCAATCGATCTCATTCCAGACAAGACTCTGCCACGGGGAAGAACGTATCCCTTATCATTGCATGAGACAGAGGCCATGTCAAAATATATCCAAGAAAATCTGGAGAAGGGATTCATTCGGCCGTCCACCTCTCCTGCAGGGGCAGGTTTTTTCTTTGTCAAAAAGAAGGATGGCAGTTTGAGACCATGTATCGATTACCGGGGGCTGAATAACATCACCATCAAAAATCGCTATCTGCTGCCTCTCATTACCGAACTGTTCGATAAAGTTAAGGGGGCTACGGTCTTCTCCAAACTAGATTTGAGGGGTGCATACAACCCTATCCGTATCCGCCAGGGGGATGAATGAATGAAAGACAGCCTTCAATACCCGAGACAGTCATTATGAATATCTTGTCATGCCGTTTGGTCTATGCAATGCCCCTGCCGTTTTCCAGCAATTTGTGAACGTCATCTTCCGGGACATGTTGTGTGTATCTATTGTTGTTTATTTGGACGACATTCTCATCTTCTCTCCCAATCTCAGTACTCACCGGCACACCGTCCGTGAGGTGTTAAGTCGCCTTCGCTTTTTTCCAAGCTTGAAAAGTCCGTCTTTGAAGTCTCTTCAGTTCCCTTCCTTGGTCATATTCTTTCAAGTACTGGGTTGGAGATGGATCCTGAGAAGGTTTGTGCTATTCAAGATTGGACACCTCCTACCACCCTCAAAGGGGTGCAAAGATTCCTCGGCTTCTCCAATTACTATCGCCGCTTCATCTGAAATTTCTCCACCATAGCAGCACCTCTGAATGCACTCACCCGAAAGGGGGCCAATCCTGCCCAATGGCCGCCCGAGGCCTCCGAGGCCTTTTGACAACTAAAACAGGCCTTTATGACCGCCCCAATCCTTCTTCAGCCAGATGTGAATAGGCCCTTCATCCTGGAGGTCGATGCCTCTTCAGAAGGAGTAGGGGCAGTCCTTTCGCAAAAAGGAGAGGATTCAGAGCTTCACCCTTGTGCATATTTCTTCAAGAAATTTCTTCCGGCAGAAAAGAATTACCCCATTGGAGCAGCTAGCAGTTAAGTTAGCCTTTGAGGAGTGGTGGTACCTGTTGGAGGGGGCTCGTCACCAGATTACAGTCTTTTCAGATTCTTTCTTACGTCATGTCCAGTGTCTCACTTCTCAACAAGCCCGCTGGGCTATGTTCTTTGAACGATTTAACTTCCAAAATAAGTATCGTCCAGGGGTTTTAAACAACAAGGCTGACACTTTATCTCGTTCCTTCGATGCCAGTTCAGACTCGGAACCTCTAAAGCAGCCCATCCTGAAACGAGTAGTCTTCGCTCATGTCACTCCTCATCCTACACCTCCTTCAGGCGCAAGTTCTTTGTGCCACCCAACTTACGCAAGAAGCCTCCCGTTTTGCTGGACATTCCTGTATTCAAAAGACTTTGCAATTTCTCCTGCGTTCATATTGGTGGCCGACCATTCGGCAGGATGTAACAAACTTTGTGTCATCATGCGTCAAGTGTGCTCAGCACAAGACCTCTCGAAATCCTCCGGCTGGAGCTCTGCTACCACTATCCATCCCAACGGAAACGTGGACACATCTCTCGATGGACTTTATATCCGAACTACAGCCATCTGGCAGGTATACTGTCATCTGGGTGATAGTCGATAGATTTTCAAAGATGGCCCACTTCGTGCCCCTAAAGTCCCTGCCTTCTGCTCCTGTGCTTGCTCAACTCTTCATATCGTCCATCTTCAAGCTTCATGGTCTGCCAAAAGAAATTATATCCGACTGGGGTGTTCAGTTTGTTGCCAAATTCTGGAGAGCTCTATGTGCTGCTCTTCAAGTAAAACTGAAATTCTCCACCGCCTTCCATCCTTAGACTAACGGGCAAACCGAACGTGTCAACCAAGATCTAGAGACATTCATTTGACTCTTCGTGTCCTCCTCTCAGGATGAATGATAGGATCTTTTACCTTGGGCAGAATATGCACACAATAACTCCTACCATTCCTCTTCAGGTACCACACCTTTCTTTACAGTTTATGGCAAGCATCCACGGTCCCCTGACTTTACAAGTCTGCCGTCCCCAGAGGTTCCCGCAGCTGCTTCTTCTCTTCATGGTTTTGCAAAAATATGGTCTGAGGTCCATAAAGCTCTTCTTCAAGCTTCTTCCAGATATAAAAGGGCAGCTGAGAAGAAAAGAAAGGCGGTTCCACCATTAAAGGTAGGGGATCGAGTATGGCTGTCCACCCGCAATCTTCGTCTTCGTGTACCCTCCATGAAATTTGCTCCACACTTTATTGGGCCATTTCCCATTACTCAAGTAATCAATCCGGTGGCTTACAGATTGCAACTTCCATCTTCCATGAAGATATCCAATTCCTTCCACGTATCTCTTCTTAAACCTTTAAAATTGAGCATCATCCAAAGGAAAGTACCCAGACTCTAAAAAGTCAATACAGAGAAAGATGCAGAGTTTGACGTCAAACGAATCATAGACTCTCGTTATCGCATCTCCTGGTATCAATTTCTGGTGGAGTGGGCTGTTTTCGGACCAGAGGAGAATTCCTGGGTAGATCAAGCTGATTTACATGCTCCAAATCTCGTTAAAAGCTTTTTTCTGAAGAATTCCCATAAGAAGCACAAGCGTCCTGAGGTTACCCAAAAAGAGGGGGGTACTGTCACACGCCGACACGGTGGTACACGGCGGGTACTGTACTCACCCGCCCGTGTCCGCCGCCGACGGGCGTATGTAGGCCTCCATGTCAGGTGAGGCGGCAGGCAGAGGTCCGGCAGTGTTTGAAGGCAACATGGGAATCTGCAGTATGGTCCCGCTCTAAGGCTATAGATGCCGGGAGGCCAGCGCCGCCATCTTGCTTGAGGGCAAACAGGGGATTGGGCCAGGTCAGGTATTCTCACCTGTTTCACTGTGACAGCCAATGGCAGCCGCCCTCTTTGCATAAAAGGGATCTGCCTAGGTAGCTCAGTGTCAGTGCAAAAAGTCTTCTGTGCCGTGCACTTCCTAGAAGGCTCCTGACTCCTCCTGGAACTTCCAAGAATCCGTCTCCAGCATCCTCAGGTCAGCCATTCCTCATAATTCTTTCAGTCACCGGATCCACTATTGTTGCCATCTTCCCACTTCTTTATCAGGACATTTCTCATCATTGTTATCTGGACATTCATCCTCATTGTTATCTGGATATTCCTCCTCATTGTTATCTGGATATTCCTCATCATTTTTATCTGGACATTCATCCTTGTTATTTATTATTATTTTGCCTGTCTTTTCCTCAAAGAAGTATTTGAGTCCCTGTATGAAATCTTTTATTAAACCCGCTCGTTTTAACCCTACTGCTGCTGCCTCGTCTCCAGTCCCTGATCACCACACGACCCCATCAGAACCTTTAACCGTGACAGCTGGAGATGAGGGTCCATATATTGATGCAAGAAAAGCTTTGGATGCTGCAGTCTGCTGTAACAGCCTGGAAGAAAAAAACTCCTGTGAACAGCACTAGACATCTGCAGATGCTGTTGGCCTTTTTTGGAGGTTTATTTGCAACTACAGTAATTGTATGCTGATTTGTAAATAAGTTAAAAATTACTTTTTTTATTATTGAATGTAGCTTATTTTAACACTTTTCATGCATATTTTAAGTATTTTTCATGCATATTTGCATGCATATGTCAAGCTTTTTATGTTGCATATAATCCTGTCTCTACTAATGAGTGATCATGGGGGAAAGTGCAGAAGCATGGTGCAGAAGCATGCATTGACTTTCAAACTGTACCACAGGGCAGCAGGTGCCTACTGTAGCATGGGAACAATACAGTACCATGTGAATAGCGCATACTAAATACAGTATCTTTATTAAGTTAAAACTCTGCAGAAAATGACACTGCTTTGTCTGCAATTGCAATCCCGGATTGAGTACACAATGTAGGGACAAACACACAATAGGGTGAACATAGTCATTTTGCAACATTTATAGGAGTTCTTCACTTACTCATGTGACTATGCACAAAGGAGCTGGGGGAGGTGTTTTGCTACAGACATACTGTTTACAGTAAACAGTGGGCTCAATGGGAATGATCGTGGGGGAAGGTGCAGAAGCATGCATTGACTTTCAAACTCAATCTGTACCAATGACATGCATAACCGAAAAGATCTGCTTGTGTGGAATTTAATCCAAGTACTCTTTAGATAAAGTACGTACTCTTTCCCTAAAGTACGTACTCTTTCCCTAAAGTACGTACTCTTTCCCTAAAGTTAGGACTTTTACCTGAAGTGGGACATTTACTTGTGCGAAAAAAAACCCATTCTTTGCAACACAGTATATAACGACAATAACTGTATCATGTACATGGCCACCTGCCATTGTTAATTTTTTTGTGCAAAAGGAATTTGCAAAGCACCAAATAAATTTATTGATTAAAAAATGAAAAAAAAATAGTACATAAAAAAAAAAAATCTTACCCCACTTTGGCTCGAACCAGTATTGCTGCTAGCAGTATACAGTAACTGTGTCTTTAACCGCTAGGCCACAGAAACCTGTGATTTCAGCTGCTCCATTGGTGTACAATATACTGTATAGTCAAGTATGAGACATGCCCAGTAGATTGCGCTGTTTTCATGGCGCAGTACAGCATAATGATAGACACCTCCGTAAATAATATACCATGTGAAAGTTTCCAGCATTAGTAAAGGTTAGCATGGACTCCATATTTATGCAGTAGCAATCTGTACCAACAACATGTATAACTGATATCTCCTCCTGCAAATTTAATCCAAGAACTCTTTCCTTAAAGTAAGTACTCTTTCCCTAAATTAAGGACTTTTACCTGAAGTGAAAAATTTACTCTTGCGAGAAAAAAAACGTTCTCTGTATTTTACAGTATGTAACGACAATAACTGTATCATGTACATTGCAGCCTGCCATTGTTATTTTTTTTGTGCAAAAGGAATTTGCAAAGCACCAAATTACTTTATTGATTAAAAAAAAAAAAAAAAAATAGTGCATTTAAAAAAAAGTAAAGGTTAGCATGGATTCCATATTTATACAGTAGCAATCTGTACCAATGAGATGAATATCTGATCATATCTCCTCCTGCGAATTTAATCCAAGAACTCTTTCCTTAAAGTAAGTACTCTTTCCCTAAATTAAGGATTTTTACCTGAAGTGGAAAATGTACTCTTGCGAAAATAAAAACGTTCTTTGTAACTTACAGTATGTAACGACAATAACTGTATCATGTAAATTGCAGCCTGCCATTGTTAATTTTTTTTGTGCAAAAGGAATTTGCAAAGCACCAAATTACTTTATTGATTAAAAAATGAAAAAAAAAAATTAGTACATTAAAAAAAAATATTGTACCCCACTTTGGCTCGAACCAGTATTGCTGCTAGCAGTATACAGTAACTGTGTCTTTAACCGCTAGGCCACAGAAACCTGTGATTTCAGCTGCTCCATTGGTGTACAATATACTGTATAGTCAAGTATGAGACATGCCCAGTAGATTGCGCTGTTTTCATTGCGCAGTACAGCATAATGATAGACACCTCCGTAAATAATATACCATGTGAAAGTTTCCAGCATTAGTAAAGGTTAGCATGGATTCCATATTTATGCAGTAGCAATCTGTACCAACAACATGTATAACTGATATCTCCTCCTGCAAATTTAATCCAAGAACTCTTTCCTTAAAGTAAGTACTCTTTCCCTAAATTAAGGATTTTTACCTGAAGTGGAAAATTTACTCTTGCGAAAATAAAAACGTTCTTTGTAACTTACAGTATGTAACGACAATAACTGTATCATGTAAATTGCAGCCTGCCATTGTTAATTTTTTTGTGCAAAAGGAATTTGCAAAGCACCAAATTACTTTATTGATTAAAAAATGAAAAAAAAAAAAAAAATAGTGCATTAAAAAAAAAAGTAAAGGTTAGCATGGATTCCATATTTATGCAGTAGCAATCTGTACCAACAACATGTATAACTGATCATATCTCCTTCTGCAAATTTAATCCAAGAACTCTTTCCCTAAAGTAAGTACTCTTTCCCTAAAGTAAGGACAAAATCTGTAATGGGAAGTTGGACAAAATCTATAGTGTGAAGTTCTCTTATAAAGAAAGTTGATTGGCCAGCTTTCTGTTTCCCCCGTATTTGTACCTTATAAACGAGCGTTACAGAGTACTGTACAGTATGTGTGAATTACTGTATACAGTATTACAGAAGACCACAATGACATGTACAGGCATGCGCTGTAGTGTTTAGGAAAAGTGACATCTGGTGGTCAATGAGTGTAATTGCAGGTTACATTTACAACATTACGTTACATTTATAACGCAATCTATAACGGGACTATAGCGCAAGGAGCAGGCGCGATTCATGCGCGATTTGCATAGCGCACGTTATGCGCAACG